>NC_091456.1:56926316-56956316 GCF_027789765.1 Dendropsophus ebraccatus | reverse complement strand
GGCTACCTCCGTAGTCCCAGAGAGTTGTAATATACAACAGTACAGTGCTTGGCTACCTCCAGTTCTCCCTCAGATTAGTAGTATACAACAGTACAGTGCTTGGCTACCTCCAGCTCTCCCTCAGATTAGTAGTATACAACAGTACAGTGCTTGGCTACCTCCAGTTCTCCCTCAGATTAGTAGTAAACAACAGTACAGTGCTTGGCCACCTCCAGTTCTCCCTCAGATTAGTAGTATACAACAGTACAGTGCTTGGCCACCTCCAGTTCTCCCTCAGATTAGTAGTATACAACAGTACAGTGCTTGGCTACCTCCAGTTCTCCCTCAGATTAGTAGTATACAACAGTACAGTGCTTGGCTACCTCCAGTTCTCCCTCAGATTAGTAGTATACAACAGTACAGTGCTTGGCCACCTCCAGTTCTCCCTCAGATTAGTAGTATACAACAGTACAGTGCTTGGCTACCTCCAGTCTCATCTCAGATTAGTAGTATACAACAGTACAGTGCTTGGCTACCTCCAGTTCTCCCTCAGATTAGTAGTATACAACAGTACAGTGCTTGGCTACCTCCAGCTCTCCCTCAGATTAGTAGTATACAACAGTACAGTGCTTGGCTACCTCCAGTTCTCCCTCAGATTAGTAGTAAACAACAGTACAGTGCTTGGCCACCTCCAGTTCTCCCTCAGATTAGTAGTATACAACAGTACAGTGCTTGGCCACCTCCAGTTCTCCCTCAGATTAGTAGTATACAACAGTACAGTGCTTGGCCACCTCCAGTTCTCCCTCAGATTAGTAGTATACAACAGTACAGTGCTTGGCTACCTCCAGTTCTCCCTCAGATTAGTAGTATACAACAGTACAGTGCTTGGCTACCTCCAGTTCTCCCTCAGATTAGTAGTATACAACAGTACAGTGCTTGGCCACCTCCAGTTCTCCCTCAGATTAGTAGTATACAACAGTACAGTGCTTAGCTATCTTCAGCAACTCCATAGACAATGATTCTAGCAGCAGTGCGCATGCTCTTTTAGACACTTCATTCAGCTGGGGGGAGTCAGGTCCCCATTCAAGAGATCACAGGTAGTCCCAGCAGTCAGCATCCGTTTTACTGTATCCGTTCCAGTACGTTTAATCTTTACATAAAGGAAAACAAGATCAACCAAGTCTTTGTGTGCATGAAAGTTACAGTACAGAGTACGTCTGACGTCAGTGAAAAACTACATATGAACACAACCTAAGCATGGTTTTTATTTAGTTTTAATTTTAATTTACATTTTTTTTGTCTTTTTTTAGGAAGATTGGATAGGACTACTTTGGATCAAGTAGGAAACAAAGAATTTATTTCTAAAAATAAAAAGGTTCATGGAGGACCTCTGGATATTATGGTGTGTGTGTGTTTGTGTGTGTGTGTGTGTGTGTGTGTGTGTGTGTGTGTGTATTTTCTTACTTGTTTTCCTTATTTATTTTTGGCCTAATAGTGAAAGCAGTCTGGTGTCCACTACTAAGTTGGGGCTTAGTATGGGACTGGCTGGTAGTGGTTTGGTGTTATTAGGCTGGGAAGGGCCAATGTAAATAGTTCTTCCCAACCTGGTAATGCCAGGCTGCTTCTGCTTGGTTTTGTATTTTTCTGGTTATGCAAAATAGGGTGTCCCCCTACCAACCTACTATTGCCCAATCCCACGTCATTTTTTTGATACTCAGGGGTTGACAATACCTGACTTTTTCCAGGAACGTTGGTGAGGGTCCAGAGTTATAATTGTTATTAGCAATAGGTGTTTTATGGGCCAATGCTAATCCCAGTTTAGTAATGGACACTATTAGATGGATCCCACTACAGAGGCAAAAATGAGTAAGAAATGCACTCCACATTTAAAATATGCTGCAGATTTTATGCTGGTAAATTAAAAGGATTTTCCAGCTATAATTTTTTACATATGTGCTTAGGCAGGCGGAAAAAAAAAACTCCACCTTACCCATTCACCTGCCACCCAGTCCCCAATGCGCCACACTTACAGATTCATGGTTGGAATAAGCCACTAAACCAATTTCTGGTAACAGTTTACAGTATTTTACTACTTCTACAAGCTCTCTTCTGTATTATGCCCTATAATGAGTTCTTGTTGTATATGTGCTGTGCCTGATATACAGATTTTATTTTTTTAATTCCTGCAGCCGGGGACTGCAGGTATTAGCCAGCACAGCCTGATTGCCCTTACCAGCTAATTCATTATTTCGCAGTTAAAAGAGCATTCCCAGTGGCCTAGCAGTGGTATCAGCTTCTCACGATGCATTTGGGGATGGGACAGGTAAATATACATTACCAACATGTCCCCACGGCCCTGGAAGCCTGGCCAAGTATTCATTTTTCCCAGACAACCTCTTTAAGGGACATAGATAACATGCCGGTTTTACCACAGTACAGTTGGTGTCCAAAAAAGAGCAAATTAGAGCTCATACGCGAAGGTGAAAAAATGCAAGCACTATGGTCTTTTAAACGCGAGGAGGAAAAAACATCCAAAAACTAAAATTGGCCTGGTCCTTAAAGGACCAGACTGGTGGTGAATGTTTTCATTGCGGCTGCTCATCCGGACTCTCTCGCTCCTTGGCTCTCGTTGGGTACTGTCATATTGACTGTCTGTTCCAAATTATAAAGCTTATAGTGCACACTGGGTAACCAATTAACACATTGATGGCTAAGGTGGATCTCCTTTATTTAAAGATGGCAGCCAGTTTATATATCCTGGGGGCGTGTGTTCTTCTACTAAGGATTGTGTCAGTACTTCATTGGCTGAGGTACAAGAACACTTACTTGCGTAACCTATCTAACCTGCTAATAGTTTCCCTTTACTGAAAAGGGAGGAAAGGTTAGAAGACCTAGACGTGTGTAGCTACTCACAAGTATATGGAAGTGCTCTGTTATGTACCCAGAAAGTAAATTGCATAGGGTGTACAGATAAGTGTAATAACATACACAGAAACATTAGGATAAGTCAGAACAGAAACATTACTATGTGGTCGGGGGGAACATTAGCTGACCAAGCTTTGGAAGCCACAAGTCCCTGAATTGGGAAGAATGGAAACTCATCAGTGTCAGATTGCAGGGAGGACAACACTGGACTCTACTAGCTCTGGAAGCTCCATTAATAGTAAATGGAGCAGAGGTGTGCTCCATTCAAAACAAAGACTTGTCCCCCATCCTAAAGATCATAGAAATCCCAGAAGTCGAACCCTCTCACCATCTGACAATTATTCTATAACCTGTGGATAAATGTAACTTTTAATACACCTTAATCAGATTGTGGACAACACAGTTTCTAGAACCAAGTTGTTGTCCCACAGTGATGGCACACAGTCCCATCAAGTGCTGTGTGCCAGGTCTGCTGAAAAAGACCGGAGCCCACGAGGGTAAGTATACCTACCCCACCCATCCCCCAACAAAGAACAGTCTTGCCCCCAGGGGGTTAAGTGAGGTTGCATAGCATCCCCACTAAACCATCTAGCAGCAACCACACTATTCTTTGTTGCTATGTATCCTCACTTAACTCCATGGGAGCCAGACCGTTCAGCCTGGCTGTCAAGGGGTTAAGTGGGTATGCTATGCATTTTTATGTTTTATATAAAAGGCCAGCACTATATAAAAAGTGCCAGAGTACCCCTTTAACTAAAGAGTAAATGATGTAAAAACAAAACCCTCACAAAATGACAAAATCACCTTTATGTTTTTTTATTTCACACCACAATTTTTTGTCCAATAGATGAAACAGTAAAATAAAGGGTGACATAAAAAATAATGATGATGATGATGAAGATGATGTCATCTGTGGAATGGAGAATGTGGTTCAGTGGACAGAAGGATGGCCCCAACTCCATGTACTCCTCTCTGGCCTGGAGATAATTAGGCTCAGTGTAAGGGCCCTTTTACACAGAAAGATTATCTGACAAAGATTTGAAGCCAAAACCAGGAACAGACTATAAACAGAGATCAGGTCATACAGGAAAGCCTGAGATTTCTCCTCTTTTCAAATGCAGTCCTGGCTTTGGCTTCAAATCTTTGGCAGATAATCAGTCAGATAATCTTTCTGTGTAAAAGGGCCCTAAACCACTTGGGAAGACAAAGCTGAGTTTCCAAGGTAGTGGCTGAGCCAGAGTGTGAGAACGGCATGAAGGCATGGACAGAGCACCAAGACTAGTATGCTGCCTTGTTTAGGTAGAGACTCTTCAGATTTCAGTATTTTGGTTAGTATTTTGCAACCAAAACCAGGAGGAGATTGAAAACACAGAAAGGCTATGTTCACACAATGTTTAAAATTTAGTGGATGGCCGTCATTTAACCCCATAGCCAATTTTCGTTTTTGCGCTTTTGCTTTTTCCACTTTATCTTTAAAAGGCCATAGCACTTGCATTTTTTTCCCCTACAGACCCATATAAGCCCTTATTTTTTGCGACACCAATTGTACTTTGCAATGACAGACTTTATTTTTCCATAAAATATGCTGCGAAATCGGAGAAAAATATAATTTACACTGTCAATTTAAAAAAAAAAGAGATTTGTTTTTATTTCAGGTTTCGTGTTTAATCCTTTCACTCTATGGTAAAACTGACATGTTATATATGTTTCTCACAATAGTACGATTACAATGATATGCAACTTGTATAACTTTTCTTTTATTTGGTGGCTTTTTAAAATTTAAAACCTTTTTTAAAAAAAAAATAAGGGGGACATTTATCAAACTAATTGCGCCTGTTTTTAGTCTAATATATCTAGTTTGCGCTCAAAATAAATCTAATATGAATTTATTAAGCTTTTTTAGACAAGACTATACAAATTAGATGTGACTTTTTGAATAAGATTTTTTTGTTGTTAATTAGATCGAAAGTGCGCCAGAATTCTTTTTAAGATAAATTTATTAACTGCGCAATTTTTTAAAAAGTCGCATATATTGGCGCATTGCTACGTCTGCTCCGAACCAGGTGAATTTATTAGACTAATTAAAAGACCATTATTTTTAAGACACATTTACTATGCTATTAGACAATTTACATAAATTTAACTAAACACATTAGATTGGAAATTATGCCAAAACATCTTTGACAAAATCGTGTTGTTAGATTTGTTAGTAAATATGCCCCTAAATGTGTTTAAAATTGCTCTATTCCCATGTTTATAACGCTTTTATTTTTTTGTTTATGGGGCTCTGAGAGGTGTCAATTTTTGCACCATGATCTCTGGTTTCTATTGGTACCTTGTTTGCTTATATGTGACTTTCTGATCACTTTTTATTACATTTTTTTTGTGGATTTGAAGCGACCGAAAATGCGCAATTTTTTTAGAATTTTTTGTGCTCTTATGCCATTTACCGTGCAACATCAGGAATTTGATAATTTAATAGTTTGGGCGATTACACACGTG
Organism: Dendropsophus ebraccatus; assembly: GCF_027789765.1. Taxonomy (NCBI): domain Eukaryota; kingdom Metazoa; phylum Chordata; class Amphibia; order Anura; family Hylidae; genus Dendropsophus; species Dendropsophus ebraccatus. The sequence goes on along the minus strand of NC_091456.1, from coordinate 56,950,910 downwards.
ATGATACCAAATATGTTTGTTTATTTATTTATATTTATAAAATGGGAAAAGTTGGGTGATTTGGACTTTTATTAGGGGAGGGGATTTTTTATTAAAAAAAAAAAAAAAATTCTTTAACCAGAAGTCCTCCTGGAGGGCTTCTATATACACAGCATTGATCTCTCATAGAGATCAATTCTGTGTATATACACAGCACTGATTAATGAGATCAGTGATCCATTGCTGGAGGCTGCAGAATTGGAGCAATGTATTGCCAAGCTGGGATCAGCGTCAGTGTGACGCTGAGGCCCCGTCCGGCCAGAAAAGCGGATCTCCCCTCCCCCCGTGATGCGGTCCATCCCACTAGACATCAGAGACATGAGGTACAGAGCATTTAAATGCAACTGTCAGGTTTGGCAGCTGCATTTAAATGCTTAATTAGCCGGCGCGGCAACAGGCGGGACCTCTCTCTGAACTCTGCTCGCACCGCCATGATGTAAGAGATGCGTCATGGGACATGAATGGGTTAATGGCAAATAACGCCCGTTATTTCAAAACAATTGCCATTGTTTTAAAATAATAGCAATTATTTGCCATTCAATGGCGGCTATCCACTAAATTGTAACAGTTTGTAAACATAGCCTTTCTGTGTTTTCAATCCCCTCCTGGTTTTGGTTGCAAAATACTGTGTGGGAACATAGCCTAAAGGGGTATACAGCCTGGAGAAATAGACACCCTATTAATTTGTATACCTTGATTATTTGTAAAATCATACAGCATGCTCGGCACTGCATCCTGGTGATATTTCTCCCATAACAGTGATGCTGCAGGACAGATTCATCACTAATGTTTTTATATTCTAAGAATGTTCCCAGCATTCATGTTGTTACACTAACACAATGAGACAACTAGACTCCAGATTGATCTAATGAAATGCATTCATGCACATGGTTCTACCCCAGTCCTAAATCAATAACTGTGTCATCTGAAAAGGCTGGTAAACGCCATATTTAACTGCTGTAATAACCTGTTTTTAGCAATAAAGTCACATACGGATTTACATGAAATATTTAAAGAAGGTGTCCTGTAAATCAGTGACTGAAATACTGTATACCCTAAACCAAAATGATTTCCTGATTTGATTTCCTGTCTTGATTTCCTACACACTTTGCAATGCAATGTCCACTGTACCCAATGTACACACCTCTCGTACCCTCCCAACTGGCAGCTTCCTACATACAGTATGTATGTCTAATAGTAATATTCTCTGTTGCCCATAGCAACCAATCACAGCTCAGCATTCATTTTACCAAATGGGATTAGATATAGAGCCCCAGCAGATGGTGTCACACACAGTGGGATCAGATACAGTGCCTCCGCATGGGATGAGATATAGAGCCCCAGCAGATGGTAATACACACAGTGGAATTAGATACAGTGCCTCAACATACAGTATCAGGCTGGGTTCACACTAGGTATATTTCAGTCAGTATTGTGATCCTCATATTGCAACCAAACCAGGAGTGGATTGAAAACACAGAAAGGAACTGTACATAAAATGTTGAAATTGAGTGGATGGCCGCCATTTAATGGCAAATATTTGCTGTTATTTTAAAACAACGGCTGTTATATTGAAATAATGGCAGTTATTTACTGCTATATGGCGGCCATCCACTCAATTTCAGCATTGTGTGAACAGAGCCTTTCTGTGTTTTTAATCCACTCCTGGTTTTGGTTGCAATATGAGGACCACAATACTGACTGAAATATATGTAGGGTGAACCCAGCCTCAGGTTATGTTCACACAACGTATATTTTCGTAAAAGTACTGAAATATACATTATGTTGCTGTCTAGGGAATCCCGGCCAGAGCGTATACACATAGTATACGCTCTGGCTGGGATCTCTAGTGGTGCTGCAAAAAACTGACATCCGGGCACATCAGTACTCAGCCGCACTATAGATCATCCGGCCGGTACTGCAGTCACGAGGACCCCACGGAATGGCCGGTGTCATACAATGTGTGAACATAGCCGCACACAGTGAGATTAAATACACAGCCCCAGCAGATGGTATCACACACAGTGGGATTACAGTGCCTCAGCATACAGTATCACACAGTGAGCTTAGATAAAGGCACCTGCTCTCATAACATAGTAGGGTACTGTCAGCCATGGAGGTGGGGACTACAGCTGTGTTGTGCTGGGAATTATAGTCCTCGCCTCAGTGCCTCACCCACTCTATCTCATGCAGAAAATATTGGAGTCATTACCAAGGATAATCAAATACAAATGAAGTACAGCTAAAGCCCAGGGTTACTGCATGGGAACTGCAACCTGTATGGGCACTCTGAAAGTGATGAAAGGTTTTTTTTTTTTTAAAGGATTAATAAACACCTCATTTCCTCCACTCAGAGTGTGACAACTTTCATTGTTTTGTATCTTGGACCCTAAATGACGTTCAACTTCACTGGCACCCAAAAAAAGTGTGTTAGTACTTCAAGGATCCATACTAGGGAGGAGCATATTTACAGTAGGAACAAAGTTATCAAGCATTTTTCCTGTTTCTGCTACTATTTGGAGGCTTTAGCTGAGTATCCATCGGTAGGCTGAGTGGACTACAGTACAGATTACAGCGGGTTAGTTGCTAGAAAATCCAGTATTACCAAGACCAGTTTTACTAATAAAACCAGTATACAAGTGACAAATATTACTACCACACCATTACCACTTTACTGTTACTGAATAAAATCCCATATTATACTCAGACAACTTCCCCCCTGTACAGTGGCCATATACTGGTAGATACCAGCTCTACACAAGCTCTGCAGTGGCAGTGACTTATATTCAATGACTCACAGGTCCCTCACAGACGTCTTCTCTGATAGGAGTTGTTCATATTTTTATGTTCCATCCAGCCTGGGCCATGACTCTTCTCTGTGGAAACTTCCAGAAAAACACATCAAGTTCCTTCACCCAGCACATATAGTGTTAGGCCTCCTCTGTGCCCCATATAGTAGTTAGATTTCCAGTCCCCTGTCCCCTCCATATGGTAGTTTGGTCTCCTTTGTGCATGTATGTATGTATGTATATATATATATATATATATATATATATATATATTAGTTAGGTTTCACTATGACTGAATAAAGTAGTTATGTCCCCCCATGCCCCAAAATAGTAGTTAGGCCTCTTCTGTGCATCCATATAGTAGTTAGGTCCCACTGTGCATCTTTATAGTAGTTAGGCCCTTCTGTGCCCCCATATAGTAGTCAGTTTTACTCTGTGCCCCATAGGTTCCTTCTGCGCCACTGTGCATCCATACTGTAGTTAACCCCCTGCTCCATGATAAAGTGGGGCTGGTTGGACAAAAACATTTAGACACTGACCCTATGGGAGCTCAAACTTGGTTTCCTATTCTCTGTCAGCTCAGACACCTGTGATTGTTTTCCCTGAACCTCCCTAGAATTCGTACTGTGAATTAATCTGCTGTTTTCTGACCCTCTGCCCGGAACCCCTGTTTGATCTTCTGCCTTCTGATTTGAACCTTGATGTTACCTCCTCACTACCTGACCTTGGAATTGGCTTGACTACCAGCTCCATCCCATTTCTGCTGTTATGTAACCACTTTTGGACCCTTTGGACTGTGCTCTAATAACCTGCTGCCTGATTCTGATACAATGTATCCTTCAGGTCCTGAACAGTCTAGTTTTCTACTTCTTTATTTTGATATACCCTTCATTTACACCAGGAAGGGACCATTTTTGCAGCTGGTGTCACCTTTATCAGGGTAAGTGCTCCATACAGGCAGGAACAGGGGGGTTGCCAATCCCTTCTCTAGTCATTACAATTAAATTAAGAAAAAAATTTACTGAAAATCTTCAAAAGGAAAACTGGTTGGCATAGAGGTGGTCTTTTGAAGAGGACTTTTGGAGAGGTGTACTTATGGTGTATGTGTATATGTGTACAGCATACCTGAGTACTACCTTGATTGTGGTAATGTGCATGAGTCTTTAATGTAAACTGCTTTGTTTAACCGTATCTAATTAGTAATCACAAATGTCACCATCTTGCATTTGCAACACATTTACTGACACACGTCTGATACACAGTACAACGAAAATATATATTTGTGAGCCTAAATACATTTATGTGTTAATGCCGAATTGCATATTGCCGAAGGGAATAGATTTATTACACCATGTAGTAAGCAAAAACAAATTTAATGGCTGATATGAAAGTCTTTTATTTTTTAATTAAAGTCACTGCTTTAAAATCTAATCAATGTACAATGTGTTCATTAGGAGTGTAATATGATTAATTGTGTTAATAGTCAACTGGGAAAGACTCTTTCACCATAACATTAGATTGAAAACTTTGGGGAAAAAAATTAAACCCGAGAGACACTGAGAAAACAAAAAGACGCTCAACACATAAATGTATGCAAACAGAAATGTATGTCAATTTATTAATGGCATCAGTTAAAAAGATAATGGTTAATTAAGTAATTAACAACATAATTAACTCAGCACTTAATTTGCTTACTTGAGTTCAAATGAATTCCCTAGATCAGATTTAATGAATTTTTACAGTTATTCCTGATTAGCTATGTAAATTTTGCAACATTTGTATCTTATGCTTTTTATACAATAAAACCAAATCATGTTTTGTTAGGGAAAAAAAAATATTCAACTTTATTTAAAACACCAGCTGATGTTCTCTCCATGGATAGAAGACATAGAGGGATGCTGGAGGTTTGTTTGTAAATGGTTACAGATGCATATGAGAGTCTCAACACTAATCAAGGTCGCCAGCTGAAGAGTTGTCCCATAGGATAGCCTGGTATTTGCCGTTAATTCCCAGAGTAAGTAACAAAGGCACATGTGGCCACCACAAGCGGAGCTACATTATATAAGCTCTGTGGGAGGCATTACTCACGTTCACTGAAAATAGCAGTTATAATTCTTTACCATAAAAAAAATAATATACTGTACCTTTAAGAAAGAGAACTCCGCTAATTGTTTATTAGATGGTCAAGTTTACAAGGTGTTTATAAGCAGCAGCTAAACTAACTGCATTTGTTAATACAATGTCATGTTTAAGAAGGTCTAATAGGCAACAGGGAATAACTACCAGGAAGGTATTAGTATACATTTCATGAATATTTATTAGGATGTTTTAATAGTAATATATAATCAGGCAGACATGAATGCTATTGTATCAGCTCAGGTATGAACAAAATAAAAATAGAGAGAGGAACCTCAACAACAGTCTGGAATGTGATATTTTTAAATCCATTCCAGTGCTTCTTAATTTTCTTACATATCTGCCCGACTCAACATTTTGGGGCACATTTCTCAATTTGTGCTGTTTTTTTTTTTTTTTTTTTTTGCACACCTATAATTTAAAATTTCTGCAGTTTCCTGCCACAGAGCAAAGGCTTTTGCAGGCAGAGAAATCTATTCCACCTCAGAGCTGTTTAAAAGTCAAAGTCTAACGTTTACCTACATTTTATTAGCATTTGGTACCATTGCCCTTAAACTGTATGACTTGGGTCAAATGTTGGAGATATCCTTCCACAAGCTTCTTGCTGGGAATTTAGGCCCATTCCACCTGATACAACTGGTGTAACTTGCCTTTTCAGTTCTGCCTATAAATTTTCAATAGGGTTGAGATTAGGGCTTTGTGATGCCCACTCTAAAACATTGTTATCCCTAAGCTGCTTTTTAACCAGTTTGGCAGTATGTGTGGTGTCCCACCACAGGTGTTCCTTTACACCCCTCGCAAAAGCCTGTACTTCATAGTAGTAGTGGTAGTAAAGTATTACCTATGTTTTACCACTAGATGTCGCTAGTATCTGTATTGTATGCCTAAGTATTGCACAGCTGTAGCAGTTAAAGGTTTATTGTCTCTGTGATCTTTGCACTAATGAGAGCTCTTTCCCTTTTCTACCTATCTCTATCCTTCTCTTTTTCTTGCACTTTTTCTCACCCAATCACAGCACATCTTACATTTGCTGTAGGAAGTTGTCACATGGGGAAAGGAAGTGTAGCCACACCTTAGGGAGTCTTACTCTGCATTCTGTAGAGGAAGGATGCAAGCCAGAATGGTCCCTACAGCGGTAAAGCTGGGCCCTGGCTTATGCCAGGTCCGCTGTTAGAGGACAAGTCCAGTGTAGTCTGGGGTGTGATAGGGAACAGACACACATGAAGCAAGAGCACTCTCTTCTTAAAAGCAGCACTTCTTCACACTTTGCAGTGCTGAACGTATACTTAGAGAGGACAAGTCAGGGGTCATCCCAACCCACACCGAGAACAAGTCTAAAAGTGCAGGACTGTATCCTGAAGAAATAGGAACTGATCCGGATAGGGCAAAGCTGCTAGAAGCTTACGTACTCTATCTCGCAGCACAGGTGTCACCAGGAAATTTTGGCCACTCTGCTCATCCCAGGTGACAAGGTTTGGGGCTTGTGTCACCCTCTAGGATAGGTCGCCTGACACTAGTGGACAATGGGTGGTCGAAAGACCAAAAGAGTCAAAACACGGGCACATATTCTTTCTATGTTCAAGTATTTCTATCTATTCTTCTTCTCAAGTTCCAAAAGAGCACAGTACTACTTTGGGTGGGGACTCTCTCTACATCATCCTCTCTACTTCTCTGAACTTCTACCTCTCAGCACGCAACTCAGTCAGCACGGCTGTACTCTCTTTCAAGCTCTCAGCACAGATCTGGTTACTAAAGCCCAAGGTATCTTGTCAAGCCAAAAACCTATTGTGTATCACTGTATCAAGTATTCCTGCATTAAAGAAGAGTTTATTTATTGTAACAGGACTCTGTTATTCTTGTCCAAGCACCTACATAGTCATTGCATCTTCCTTGGGTCATCTCCCTTTTCTAGTCCGGATAGGTCACAACGCCACTCCGGACCATCGTAATACATAAAGGGGCCCCCGAATAGCCTGGCAGGTTACTGAGTATAGCCAGCCTCACTAAACTAAAAGCAGGTGTGCCATCATACCTGTGTGTCCAACCGGCAATGGCATCACAACAGCATGCTGAGCTATTCCCTGACCAACCACTACTGTAGTGGAGTCACACTTCACCATCTGGCAAGTGACCGCGCCTCCCAGCAGGGCATCACCACATAATTGGCGTCATGAACAGGATTAAAACCTCGTTGTTGTCTATATACTTCATCTTAAAGAACTGTGTACGGTGTGTATTACATTGCTTGCGCATTAACCTCTTAAGGACCCATGACGTACCGGCACGTCATGGATCACTGTCACTTAAGGACCCATGACGTACCGGTACGTCAGCCCTTTAAACGGGCGCCGCGGCCGGCCGGGTCCCGATCGGGGGAGATAGCCTGCTATAATACATAGCAGGCCATCTCTCCCTGTCGGCATGGAGGGTTGTTAACCCCCCCCATGCCGACGATCGCCGCTATTGGCTGATAAGCCCATAGCGGCGATCGGAACCTTTCCGGGCCATCGGTGGCCCGATGACCCGGAAAAAAATGGCGGTTGGTGCTGTCCGAGGACAGCACCGACCGCCATTACTGTAAAAAGTAATGGTGGTCACTGTACCACCGTCCCGATCGCCGTGAAGACTTCGGCTTCTTCCGTGAGTCCCGATCGGCTTTTTCCGGCTCCAGCGTCGTCTTTTTTCGTATTTTTCCGGCTCCAGCGTCGTCTATTTTCGGATCTTGCGCTCTGCTGCCCCCTAGCGGCTGATAAGTGTAATACACGTATCAGCCACTACAGGGATGTTCAGAATGTAGTAAAAAAAAAAATTTTTTTCCCAATTTTTTTTTTTTCTATTTTCCGCACCCTATCGCCGCTGAATGTTGATCAGCATCGCACGAAAGTGTGCTGCTAATCAGCAACTCCTCCTTTTTGGCGTAGGGTGGGTTTTTTTTATATCCTACTGCCACGGTCTGCTGATAAGTGCCGAACATAAGTGCGGCATTCATCAGCAACACCATTTTTGGCGTAGGTTTTTTTTGTATACTTACTGTAAAAAACACGTAAAAAAACACTACATTACACCACACTACATTGAATAAAGTTTTACACTACACCACTACATACCCCATACACCAATCCCCATATAAAGATGGCCCCCAGGGTGTTTTCGGTATCGGACGCATACATTATTATTGCCTCCGACACCGAAACAGCCAGTGAGGATGAATGGGGGGTCCTTTGTTCCTCCATTCATCCTCATCCTCCTCATCATCCAGTGACGTGTCTGGGAGTAGCGTAGCGTACGCTGCCCCCCAGATACGTCTTTTCTGCCAGTACCATCCCAATAAGAGATGACGGTATGGCGTGAAATTCTACAAACTCTGTGAGAGTACCTCAGGGTACACTTACAGATTTAGGGTACGTGCACACTGCGGAATGGCGAAGGATAACCCTTTGTGCATTCCGCAGCTGGCACCCGCCGGCGGACTGATGCAGGGGCGCGTCTCCGCCCGTGTCATAGACTCTATCCTATGCATGGGCGGATTCCATCATCCGTCATTCCATCAACACGTTGGACGCAGAGCGGAATCCGCCCGTGCATAGAATGGAGTCTACGACACGGACGGAGACGTGCGCCTGCATCAGTCCGCCGGCGGGTGCCAACTGCGGAATGCACAAAGGGTTATCCTTCGCGATTCCGCAGTGTGCACGTACCCTTAGAGTGTATGAAGGAAGGGACACTCGAATCCAGCCCCCAGATGCCCACTCCCCCCCCCCCCATCCTCGGAGTTAGTGGGAAGATCGTCCGGGAACTGATCTTCCCACTGCTGGATAAAGGTTACCACCTGTACGGGATAACTTTTATACCAGCACCCCCTCTTCCGGTCCCTCACTGCCCGAGCTACTGTAGCTTGCGGCACCATCCGAACATATCAGAACCAGTAATAGCGCCCTAATATTTAGCAGCCATGGAGCGGACCCAGCGCTTCTGGATATGAAGGACCCCGTATCGCACCAGGACAACATTTTCCAGGTGACGTCCCCCACACTGGAGAAAGGGAGACCCCAGAAGAAGTGCAGAGTGTGGTGTAACAGGGGGATCAGGAAGGACACCATTTACCAGTGTGACACCTGTCCTGATCACCCCGGCCTCTGTATACTGGATCGCTCCAAGGCGTACCACACGTCATTGGGGTTCTACATTATCTAAATTCTGTCCCTTATTCCTATTTCAGGGGTCACGTTGATCCAGGGATTATTCTGATCGCCAATATGGAGTCGGGAAGGAATTTTTCCCCTGTGATGAGGCTACTGTCGTCTGCCTCACGAGGGGTTTTTGCCTTCCTCTGGATCAACACAGGTTGAATTTGATGGACACCTGTCATTTTCAACCTTATAAACTAATAATTGGCCTAATACCCCCAAATAAATTAGAATGGTCCCTTTTCCCCAGCTAAATAGGTATGGCCGCCATTCCCATTAGAGGATACCATGATGCAATTACAAAGCCTCTGTGCGGCCAGGACAGTAGAAACCCCCACAAGTGACCCCATTCTGGAAACTACACCCCATAAGGAATCTAACAAGTGGGGCAGCGGGTATATGGCCCCCTGGTGACGGCCACATTTGGGACGTGAAAATGAAAAAAATGGTATTTTTTATTTTCACGGCACATGTTCTACACATGTGCCCATCACTAGTGGGGTCCATATGCTCACTGCACCCCTTGTTAGATTCCTTATGGGGTGTAGTTTCCAGAATTGGGTCACTTGTCGGGGGTTTCTACTGTTCTGGCAGCACAGGAGCTTTGTAATTGCGACATGGCCTCCATCCCCCATTCCAGCCTCTAAATGGCGCTCTGTCCTTTTGGTGACTTGCCCTGTGCCCATATGGCAAATTATGTCCACATGTGGGGTATTTTCGTACTCAGGGGAAACTACCCTACACGTTTTGTGTTCATTTTCTTTTTTAACCCCTTGTGGAAATGGAAAAAAATCAAGGCTAGACCAACATTTAGTGTAATTTTTTTTTAATTTTTACTCTAAATCATTGATCTTGTCTTGATTTTTTCATTTTCACAAGGGGTTAAAAGATAAAAAAAAACACAATGTGTAGAGCAATTTCCCCTGAGTACGGAAATACCCCACATGTGGACATAAAGCACCATGCGGGTGCAGGGTAAGCCTCCAAAGGGAAGGTGCGCCATTTGGTTTTTGAAGGCTGGATTTGGATGGAATGGATTTCGAGGGGCCATGTTGCATTCAAAAGGCCCCTGTGTTGCCAAGACAGTTAAACCCCCCCACAAGTGACCCTATTATGGAAACTACACCCCTCAAGGAATGTAACAAGGGGTGTAGTCAGCATATGGACCCCACTGGTGACGGGCACAAATGTGGAACAATGTGGCGTGAAAATGAAATATTAAATTTTTTACACTATAATGTTGGTCTAGCCTTGAATTTATCATTTTCACAAAGGGTTAAAAGAGAAAAAAAAACACAAAATGTGTAGAGCAATTTCCCCAGAGTCCGTAAATACCCCACATCTGGACATAAAGCGCCATGTGGGTGCAGGGCAAGCCTCCGAAGGGAAGGAGCGCCATTTGGATTTTAGAGGTTGGATTTGGCTAGAATGGATGATGAACGCCATGTCGCATTTACAGAGCCCTTGTGCTGCCAAAACACTGTAAACCCCCCACAAGTGACCCCATTCTGGAAACTACACCCCTCAAGGAATCTAACAAGGGGTGCAGTGAGGATATGGACCCCTGGATGACGGGCACATTTGTGCCATGAAAGTGAAAAAATGAAAATTTTCACTTTCACGTCACATTTTTCCACATTTGTGCCCGTCACCAGTGGGGTCCATATGCTCACTGCACCCCTTGTTAGATTCCTTGAGGGGTGTAGTTTCCAGAATGGGGTCACTTGTGGGGGGTTTCCAGTGTCTTGGCAGCACGAGGGCTCTGTAAATGCGACATGGCCCTTGAAATCCATTCCAGTGAAATCCAGCTTCCAAAAGCCAATTGGCGCTCCTTCCCTTTGGAGGCTCGTCCTGCGCCCGCTTGGCACTTTATGTCCACATGTGGGGTATTTCCGTACTCGGGAGAAACTGCGCTACATGTTTTGTGTTTTTTTTTTTCCTTTTATCCCTTTGTGAAAATGAAAAATTGAAGGCTAGAACAACATTTTAGTGTAAAAAATACTTTAGTCTTTTTTCAAGCCATATTGTTTGGAAAATCTGTGAAGCACCTGTGGGGTCCAGATGCTCACCGCACCCCTTGTTACATTCCTTGAGGGGTGTAGTTTTCTAAATGGTGTCCCTTTAGGGGTGTTTTTTAGGTTTTGGCACCCCAGAGCCTCTGCCAACCTGAAGTGGTACAGTCAAAAATGACCAAAAATAACGGAGCCATTGAAATTCACTAGGCGCTCCCTTATATCTGAGGCTTGTGGTTGCGTCAAATAGCGCAATAGGGCCACATATGGGGTATTTCTATAAACTGCAGAAACGGGGCAATCAATATTGGGGTGCATTTCTCTGGTAATAGGTTTATAATTATGAAAAATATTGGATTACAATAAAATCTCTGCACAGAAAATTAAAATTTTCAAATTTCTTACACACTTAGCTTTTATTTCTGTGACTCCCCTAAAGGGTTAAAAAACTTTCTGGATGTGCTTTTGCAGATTTTAGGGGGTGCAGTTTCTGAAATGGGGTGCTTCGTGAGGCTTTCTAACACACAGTCCCCTCAAATACACTTTAAACCTGAACAGTTCCCTAAAAATATCTGATTTTGAAATTTTACTGAAAATTTGGAAATTTGCTGCTAATGTTTTAAGCTTCCTATTGTCTAAAAATAATGAAATATAGTTTAATAAATGCCGCCAACATAAAGTAGACATGTTGCTAATGCTATTTAATATATAATTTATGTGGTATAACCATTTTCTGTATAAGCAGAAAAGTTTTAAAGTTGGAAAAATGCATTTTTTCACAATTTTTCACGCTATTTTGGGTTTTTTCATAAAGATTCGTTATAAGTATCGACTCCAATTTACAAGAAATGTGAAGTACAATATGTCACGAGAAAACAATCTCAGAATCAGCCGGATAGGTAAAAGCATCCCGAAGTTATTAATGAATAAAGTGACACTGGTCAAATTCATAAAATTTGCTCCGGTCCTTAAGGCCATTTCAGGCCCGGTCCTTAAGGGGTTAAAAGAAACTTTGTGCTTTTCATCACCATTACAAATCGCTAACCACTAAAACCACCATTGCCCAGAAGATAAGAGCCCTGAAGATAATTGTCCTGACTGTGAAAATCAAAGTGGGGGAGCCATCTTTATTGTTTCGGGACTGTAACTTGTATTTGCTAACTACGCCACTACCTTTGAAAGGCCCGCCAGGCAAAACGCAGGAAAACTGCACCAAAGTGTGGGTAGACTTCAGCAGAAGCGTGTCAAAGTCTCAACACCGCCCAGTGTAAAGCAGTGTTTCTGGGAGGACCCCTGATGGTGAAACACACACCCGGTCGCATTTCTGAGATTATAGGAGTCCTGGCCCATTGGTCAGCGGCGGCTGCAAGCAAGTGAACCCTGCAGTCCCAGTCCCTGCTTCTTCAGGTCTGGCACTGCCGCTGAGACTTACAGCAACACAGCCGACTCCCTGGGTAGAGGCCCACGGTGGAGAATCCAACTTCTTCTTCGGGATCCAGGACCCCGATCAAGATAGTGACATATACTCCGACTTCTCTGTGATTAAGGAAGAAGAGTACGTGGCGGACACCACCTGCATGGATTGTGCCGCCCCCTTTTCCCATCCTGCTGCCGCTTCCTGGTCTGAGCTGCAGACGTGATGTCGCAAGGCCGCTAAGCCGTTCAGCTGTCGTGAATGGCTGAGCTTTCTTGAGATGTCACGTCTCAAGTCGCTGCTCAGACCAGGAAGCGGCAGTGGGACTGGAGAATGGAGGGGGGCACGATCCGGAACTCAGCACTGGAACAGGGGAGGTAAGTGGACGGCTGCGTCTATATCCACCCCCTACCCAGCCATACAGTAAAAATACACCTAGCCCATAGTACCTCTTTAAGTAGTGAATGACAGTAGTTACATTGTCCACAACATTTATTGCCTTGTGGCAAAACATTAGGTAGCCAATTATTTTAATTTTTTTTCTGGGTATAGGGTATCCCCTATGGTTCTATTCCTCTTAAATGTAATACAGGGCTTCCAGGCAGCTATTTCATTCAAATCTGTATCACTTTCCAACAAATGTGTATATGGACTTACTAATCATATAATTTCAATTAAATCTTCTAGTACTGTCATTACCCTTTCTTTTAGGGGTAAGAAGATCATTTCTACTTTTACCATTAGCACGGATGTAAGCCTCACTAACCATCTCCTTGGGGTAATCCCGAGTGCAAGTTTCTCCTGCAGCTTGGGTATGATTGGCAGTGCCGATCTCCTGCCTATACCCCCACAAACTAAAAAAACATAGTTGTTAAGAACAAAATGCAGTGCTTTATCCTCAAAGTCACACAAAGTAACACAATTCTGGCCCTGACATAAAAACCACTTGACAGCCTCTACACACGTATTATGGGGATGCGGGTGTAGAGGGTCTCGACGTTGATAAATGCCAGAGAAAAACCATCCTCCCAGGAGAGAGTATCAAGAATAGCAATAAACTCACTTGAGTCCTTTAAATACATAAGGGTTCTATCCAGGATAGGTCTAAGTATCCAATAGGGTACTTAGGTTGTAGACAATAGGGCACCCAGGTGGTGCGTCCAACAACTTATGAACTTTAGGAAGAAAATACCACCTGGTGCTCTAGGGGATGTGGGTAATAACTTTTCTACCAACTTACTCTCTAAAGTGCCTGTGACTATGTGCTTACCCAGCAACTTTCTCAAGTGTAATTGTGGCCAGAAGATGGGCCTTTACGCCTGAAACGGCCATTGCCGAGAGGAGACATTACCTGCACCCGACCCACCCTCTCCCTGCTGTGTGATCCCGATATGAAATAAAGACAAACTGTTGAGCGATGAGTGCAGAATTTGTTTGTGCATACGTTCACGTGCAGCACTTTTTTCTGGTTCCCAGCACCCCATTGGTTCATGTGTCTTTACTGAAGGACTGTCTGGCTAGACACTCATACCTCATACTAGGCAATGTTTGTAGTGTTTGTTTGTCAGTGCCAGCTTCCTATTTCTCTGCTGGATCACAGTTAAATGCTTCAATGTTCATTTAAAAAGTTTAATAAAGGTCGGGATGTTTTTCTTGAAAAATATTATATTCCGGGTTATGGACACTAGATTTCTGGTGATACATTGATTCCGGGATTATTCTGATTGCCATTTTAGAGTCGAGAAGGAATTTTCTCCCTGTAATGGGGCAATAGGCATATGCCTCATAGGGGTAACTATGTTACTGTGTTATGCTCTGACTGACAAGCAAAAAGCCATTGGCTTTCTGTCTGACTGACAAAGCAAAAAGCCATTGGCTTTCTGTTTTGCACTAACCAAGTTCACCAGTAATGTAACATGATCATAAACCATTCTGCATTTATGTAGGCCTTGTTATACTTTGGGAATTGCAATCTCATTACCAAGAACAAGGTCAACATGTGAAAGCACATAATGTAAAGCAATAAAACATGTACCGTCTCTTTTTCCTGGTTAAAGATAAAGGTCAACACAATGAAATTCTTGAAATAATTTAAATAATGGAAACTGGTTATTTAGTATGCAGCAAAGAGACCAATGATCCTCGACACTGTTCGCGCACTGTTCACTGTTGTTGGTGCTCATCAACCATATAGATAAAGCCAATGGACCAAGAGGAAGAGCATGTCAGCACGAAACAGCTGTTGCCCTCATTTTTGTCTGTCAAGAACCATGTGGTTGGAATAAAGACGTTTTAAGGATTTTGTTGAGTGGAACAGCTTCATTTACTTTTCTAAAGACTTTTTAGTTAGTACTCTCCTTTTTTCCCACTGAATCTGTCACCCCTGACTGCCCACCGAGCTTAAAGCACCACTACATAGATATCAATAAAATAATTCAGAACATTCTTTTCTTACCTGTGTTTTTATAAATATATATAAAAAAATAATGTTTTTATTGATATCAATCCAGCGATTGCTGACTCATCCTGACTGCTGACTTCCACACATAGTATAGTGCAGCAGTCAACCATGCGCAGTTAGTTAGTTACCTCATATCCTGTGAATAAGGGATAACTTTTAAAAAATTAGGTTAACCCCTCCCGACATATTCACTAACCATTTTTTTCCCGTTCCGCGAAAAGGTCTGTTATTTTTAATCCGTAGAGTTTGGTCTGTAATTGAATCCTGGTGCATCTGCGTCCACATAAAATGTTGAAGTGGTAAAAAAAAATTGACTAGTTTGCTTTGATTTGATCCACGTTTTTCACGGACATCCATGATGTGTGTGAAAAACACAGATCCCATATAATATTGGCTAAACCGTTTCATTATCACGTCCGAGTTGTGACATGTCCTATTCTTTTCCGGCATGGATCACATCGTGGATCATCTGAATAGACTCATAGGATTCAATGGCCCTTAAAATTTCACGGAATGTGTGAATGCAGCCTTAATATTTTATGTTTACGCTGTTTGCAAATAGTAACCAAGAGACTCATTATTTTTGTGGGAATTTTTTGGGCAGTTGGGGGGGCTGCTTTTAATTATTTTCATGTCTATGGTGGGTCTGTATCTTGCTGTTGCGGTGAGCTGTTGCATTTTTCTGTGTTTTTGTGTGTTAATATTTTATGCCTTATGCTACGTTTACACGGGGCGATAATTGGCCCGATCGCACGATTAACTATGTCGGAGTAACCTTTTTTTTACATAACAATCAGCGTTTAGATGGTACGATATATCGTACGGAAAAATAGTTTTGCAATCGTTTTAAGATCGCCCGCCCGCAGCCCGGCCCGTCTGCAGCCCGGCCCCCGCAGCCTGGCCCCCCGCCCGCAGCCGGGCCCCTGCTCATCCGCAGCCCGGCCACGCATCCTACAGCCCCCCCCCCCCCCGCCGGTTCGATCGCCACCCCCGCCGGCCCGATCGCCACCCCCGCCGCTCTGATCGCCACCCCCGCCGCTCCGATAGCCCCCGCCGCCCCGCCCACGAGCATACCTTACCTGCTTGGTGTAGCAGTTGTTCACAATTCCCGGCTCCCCTCTTCAGTGCATTGATTGGCTGAAGAGGGGAGCCGGGAATTTCAAACAGCTCCTCTTCAGCCAATCAGTGCTGCCATGCATTGATTGGATGAAGAGGGGATCCAGGAATTTCAAACAGCTCCTCTTCAGCCAATCAGTGCTCCTCTTTTGTTCGTCGATTGATCGTTCGCTGTGTTTACGCGTACGATTATCGTTCGAATTCGACCGTTATCGCCCAAATTCGCACGATAATCGTTTTTAGCGCCAGAGTATCCCTTTAACTATGTAAGTTGAGATGGGAATCAATTACAAATGTGGAATTCACATCTTCAGTAAAATGTAGAAATTTATAAGAACATATATAAAATAACAAAAGTTGAAAGCATGCCGACACATTTCAGGATGGAACCCTTAGTCCTGGCAAATGACATATATCTTAATGAACATTTATATATGTATTACATGGTACAGACACAAATCAATGCCCAACCCACGCAGTGGCAAGAGAGCTAATGCACCTGATGTTAATCAAAGCAACTGATATAATTTCAATGCTAGTAAGCAAAAGCTACACTAAGTTGTGTGGGTTGGGCGCTGATTCGTGTCTGTATCATGTAATACATATATAAATGTTCATTAAGATGTATGTCATTTGCCATGACTAAGGGTTTCATCACGAGCGCGGCGGCCCCGCTCTGAAGTGCCGTGATCCCGGGAGCTATATGCAGCCTGGGACCGTGGCTATTAGCGGGCTATGCCTGCTAATTAGGCATTTAGATGCAGCTGTCAAAGTTGACAGTTGTATCTAAATGCCTTTTTTACCCCATTGTTGGTGGTTCAGTGGCGGCACCAAGATCAGCAGTGAAACAGCAATTGTGGTTAGCTCACCAAACGGATAATGTGCACTGGGTCCTATTTTGAAGCACGGAGAAAAAGCAAGCAGGCTGACTCCCGTCAACACATGGCAATGTAATGAAGGATATTCTCCAACTCCAAAGTTAGTAAAAATCCAAAGTCTTTATTAGAACATGTTAAAAAATATTCTTAGAAAAACATTGATGTTCACAAGAAAAATAACCAACGCGTTTCAAACAGAACGGAGGGCTGCCCCATGGGCGCTAGGTGGAGGGTTGCCCCATGGGCGCTAGGTTCTCGCCATCCCTGCCAAATCTGTCCATGGCCTACTGGGAGGAGACTTATATGGCGACCATAATCCATTTCGAGATTTTATCCTGTGGTATGGACGCTATATAGATGACCTCCTCCTAGTGTGGCAGGGGGGTGAGGCATCTAAACCTCAATTCATGCAGTTTATCAAATTTACAGTAGAGGTTAATCAGATGTCTATCTTTTTTGGATGTGCAGTTCACGACAGATAGGTCTACTAACCGCATACACACATCATTGTATCGTAAATCCACGTACGGCAATGGCGTGTTGCATGCGGCTAGTTGTCATCCTCCCCACGTGATATGAAACCTGCCAATTGGTGAATTTATCCGCAATAGAAGGGCCTGTTTAGATAAGAAGTCCTATACTGTAGCTACTGAGAAACTTGTTGTCAGGCTGCATTAACGTGGATATGGACATCATATGATTAATAGGGCCAGGTCCAAAGATAGACGGTACCATCTATGTGATCGGGTCAGAATTTCCCAAGACCAGGTAAAAAAATCCTCACTACTTCTTTTTCCTACCCCATTTTCCACTCAATTCAAGCAGGTATGTTCTTTTGTGAAAAAACACCTTCCGGTATTGCATGTAGATGAGACTAGCTCTACTATACTTCAGTCAGGTGTTAGATTTGTAGCTAGACGGGGTAAATCACTGGCCAATACATTGTCCCCAAGTGTATTGATAACATCCCAACCTGTGAACTGGCTTAATACGGAGGGCTTTTTTTACAAACTAGATGTCCAATATGTAAATATTCTCCTAAATGTGAACAGATTACATCCTGTGCTACAGGCAGGAAACATAATATCAAATTGTTTATAAATTGTAACATAACTTTTATTGTCTATCTTGCAGAATGTACATCTTGTTTGCTAGAATATGTTGAAGCACCTCTCGCAAATTGAAAAAAAGACTTGCAGAACACATGTCAGATGTTGCTGCTGTGTCTAGACCTACCTTCAGCAGGAATTTATCTGGCGTATCCCGACATTTTGTTGAATGCCATCAAGGTGATATATCCAGCTTGAGAATGTGCTGTATAGAAAGGGTTCATAAAACCAGCAGAGGAGGTGACTGGACCCATCAGCTACATTTTAGAAAAGCACATTGGATTCTCCTGTTAGATAGCAGATCCCCACGTGGTTTAAACTACAAGAAGGATTTAGCATATATATTAATATTGTATTGATATATGTCTATTGTTGTATTGGTTGACACTTTTGTATAGTATAGTTTACCATGGTAGTATTCCACACCTGACTAGAAGGAGTGATTTGAGCCTGAGCTGTCTCCTCCCTAATCACATGATATGCCACATGATATGAAATGTAGTGATTGTTGCACCTGTGTATATGCTATATAAGGCTATGTTCACACTACGTAAAACTACGGCCGTAGTTCACGCCGCAGAACTATGGCCGTAATTTTGTGGGGTGGGACATAGCTTTATTTTTAATGGGATCCCGGCCGGAGCGTACACACATCAGTGAATTCAGGCCGAAGAAAGACCTGTCAGTTCACACAGTGAAGCAAGTGGCTCCGGCCGCGGCCGGAAAGATCACACGGCCTGTACTTAAGTACTGGGATGATCCGGGCTAAGACCGGCCGTTCCGTGACCTGGCCGGGGTCACATAGTGTGAACATAGCCTAAACATGTTACTTACTTTCAGTATTTGAGCCATGAGTAAGGACGTTCTGTATGAAACACGTCGGTTATTTTTCTTGTGAACATCACTGTTTTTTTAAGAATATTTTGTAACATGTTACATATTGATGTAATTGTACTAACTTGAGGAACATGTATAACAAGTCAGGTTTACTCTAGGGCGAACAGCATAACCCCCCCCCCCCCCCCCCCCCAAATAAAAAAGATAGTTTTTTTGTTTTTTGTTTTTTCAATTTCACCACACATATAATTTTTTATGGTTTCATGGCCTATTTTATGCAAGAATTACTTTTGCCATTGCAAAGTACAATTAGTGGCACAGAAAATAAGGGCTCATCTGGGTCTCTAGGTGGAAAAATGCAGGCGCTGTGGAAAAATGCACACGTTATGGCCTTATATACATGAGGAGGAAAAAACGAAAGTGCAAAAATGAAAATTGCCCGGGTCTTCTAAGCTTTAAAGGGATACTCTGGCACTGAAAAACTTTTGATATATTGCTGCCCTTCTGTACAACATAACAACATAATAAATATGCTTTTCTTACCTCACCATGCTCCATCGGCGTCCTTCTACAGTATCTTCAGGTCCCTCGTTAAACAATCACACTTTCTCTTCCAAGATGAACTTGTTGTGGCAGTAACAGCCTGATCAGCCAATCATTGTCTGAGATGGAATGGCATCGAGGCCCATGATTGGCTGAGCGTGCTGTCTCTTGTCTCCCTCTCCTGATATGCAGACTTTTTCCCTCCCCTTGTTGACAGCTTTTTCGGTGGTTACCGCTCTGTTCTGAAACCAGTGGTCGCACTGGTATACATAGAGAGAGAGAGAGAGAGAGAGAGAGCTATGAACAGCCACTTGACATGATAGAGAGCCCTCTACCGGGTTGGCTGTTTGCTAAGACGGAATTCCATGACACAAAGCAATTGAGTACAGTATCTTCCTTTATAATGCAGTATATTATGCAAAATGCATACAAAATCGCAAAATTTCAACTCTTACCTCATGAGCCTTTCTCAAGCATATATACACACTGTGGGGGTAATTTATCAAACATGGTGTAAAGTGAAACTGGCTCAGTCGACCCTAGCAACCAATCAGATTCCACCTTTCATTTTCCAAAGAGTCTGTGAGGAATGAAAAGTGGAATCTGATTGGTTGCTAGGGGCAACTGAGCCAGTTTCACTTTACACCATGTTTGATAAATCTCCCCCTTTGTGATACACCAGTCTTCATATCCAGCAGCAAGCCCACATTACAACTATATTTCTTGGAAAATGGATATATAAAATTTATCAATCCAGCCAAAGAAAAATTAGTGTTGATCAGCTCACCTCTTTAGATCAATGTCAGCAATTGTGATTTCTCAGAAGGGTGCAAGGATGAGGATCAAAGGAAACTTAAAGTAAACCTCTAAACCATGAAGGTCATTAGCAGCAAATTCTTTTAACCACTTAATGCATTATGACATCCTAGTATGTCATAGTACTGTTAATAACGTACAGAAAGGGCTCAGGACGTAAGCCGCCTCTGTACCATATTAGCCGGCGCAAACCGATCGTCGGGCTGATTAACCATTTAAATGCCACTGTCAAAACTGACAGCGGAATTTAAATGGTTTGTAGAAGCCATCCCTAGTGGTCCATTGATGGGATCAGCTGATCCATCATACTTATAGCCTGGGTTCTCTTCTGGCTCCTGAGGCTGTCCCTGACTCAGCGATTGTTTCAGGTTGTCGAGTGAAGAAAACATTGATCAATGCCATGGGCGTAACTAGATGTTGCTGGGCCCCATAGCAAACTTTCCAATAGGGCTCCCCTCCTCTCCTGGAACTTTGACTCCGCCCCACAATTTCTGGGTCATTTTGACAACAGGGTGAATCTTGATAAAAGCACCCCCAACCTGTCCCCCAGAACCACACTCAGTTTAGCCCTGGGGCAGGAAGGAGGACTTTTATCAAGATTCGGGTTGCTAGGGAGCAGCAGTGTGTGTATTACTGCATAGAACACCCCTACCAAATAATGTTCTAGTGAATACAAAAATGTAATTCAGTGACTCACAGGTGACGTCTTCTTTTATCTGAGGCATTCATTTCCTTTTCCTCTATCTGGCCCCGACCACCAGGACGATTTCTTGCAACAACAATCCGTCTCTTCAGAACCTGCTAGACAAGCACCTTAGGCTCCGCACTTTTTCAGAAACTTTGTTCACTTTTTCCCACCTATAGGCTCCAAAACTGTGGTAAGTCTTCTGTTTGGTGCACTATAGTCAGTAGGTATGTGGGTTGCCCCTTTATGTAGGATCCCTTGCTATACCCCTATATAGTAATAATAGCCCTTGCTGGGCTCTCCATATAGTAATAATGCCCCATGCTGTGCCCTCCATATAGTAATAATTTCTCCTGCTCTTTCCCCATATAGTAATAATGCCCACTGCATTGCCTTCATATTGTAATAATGCCTCCTGCTTTGCCCCATATAGTAATAATGCCTCCTGCTGTGCCCCCATATAGTAGTAATGTCCCCTGCTGTGCCCCATATAGCAATAATGTCCCCTGCTGTGCCCCCCATGTAGTAATATGGCCCCCTACTGTGCCTCCTTATAGTTATAATGCCTCTTATAGTAATAATGCCCACTGCATTGCCCCAACACAAAAAGAATTATACTCAGCTAATCCTGGCCTGGGTCTTACTCTCCCCTGGCTCTCTGCTCTCCTCTCTAGTCTGTCAGCCACTGGACAGATCCTCCAGCAGGCGCGATGATGTCATCACTGCGCCTGCTGGAAGATCCATCTGCTGGAGAAGTCAGAGAGGAAGATCTGCAGGGGGAAAAGTGGGGCTGGTGCCCGGGGTGGCTCAGTGGGGTATGGGAGAGGGAGGGTTTGTTGGAGAGGGAGCAAAGGGAGCGCCAATGACACGGTGAGAGTCCATCAGCCCCCCCCCCCCCGCGTCCATAAGAGTATGTGCAAGAGAGGACCTGTGCACATATACTTACGTGGAGGGAGGGGACAGTGCCGTCTGTGTGCTGGCACTGCAGAAAGAGGGGAGGCGGGGACCTCGATATGCCAGGCTGGCCCCTGGCCTCAACACACACATTTTACCCTGGTTAGCTATTGTCAGGATAAGTGTCCTGAGTGTCTAACCAGGGGAGTAAACTTTATCTTGGCTGAACGTGCCGCCGGGTCCCTTGATGTGCAGGGCCCCATAGCAGCCGCTACGGCTGCTATGGTGGTAGTTCCGCCACTGATCAATGCAGTACATAGGTATTGCATTATTCCCTATAAGGAATCATGGTATTGCTCATAGCAGTCCCCTGGAGGGACTACAAATTAGTGTAAAAAAAAAAATCTTTAATAAATTAAAAAAAATCCCTTCCCATATTAAAAGTTTAAATCACCCCCTTTTCCCATTTTATAAATAAAAATAAATAAACATATTTGGTACTGCCACAAGCAGAATCACCCAAACGAATAAATTATCACACTCCTAATCTTGCATGGTAAACTGCACATGCTCAAAAAAAAGGCCAAAATGCAAAAGTGATCAAAAAGCCCCAAGATAACGATAAAAAGTAGAGATCATGGTGCAAAAAATGACATCTCAAATAGCCCCATAGACCAAAAATTTAAACATATTTTGTTGTTAAAAAAATAGTTTATTTTTTTAAAAGCAGTAAAATAAAATGAAAGTTGTACGGATTGCCTACCGTTGTAATCATGCTGACTTGAAGAATACAGACAACATGTCAGTATTACTACACGGTGAACAGTGTAGAAAATAAATATCCATCCCATGAAATTAAAAAAAATTACCTCATGAGTAGGATTGGGAAATATGAAGACAAAATTCAACAATTTGAACTTTTGGTCATGTTACTCTTACCATTCCTGAAATATTGATGTAGTGTGACAGGGCGCATAATCCTGCAGAAGGAGACTACTGCCCTTAGGAACTACCATTGCCATGAAGAACTTGATCTTCAACAATATTTAGGTAGGAGGTTCTGGTCAAGGTAACAGGTACATGAATCCAAGACCCAAGGTTTCCTAGCAGAACATAGTACAGAGGATCCCACCAACTTGTCCCAGCTTGCCTTCTTCCCATAGTACATCTTAAAGTCATTGAAAGAAAGAAAGAAAGAAAGAAAGAAAGGTTCTCATGAGGTGAATATGACATAAATGGAAAAATACACAAGGTGTTTCTCACCTTCTGTTGTGCTTCGATAAGGACAACATGATGTGACAACCTAAAGGCCCCTTTACATGAGCAGATTTTCAGCTGGCAGGAACACTCACTGTCAATAAGTAGCCAGTGTAAAATGACCAATGATCAGCAGATAAATGATAATACACTTGTTCGCCAACTGATGACATCGTTGTGCAGGATTTAACCCCTTGCCTCTTCAGCCTGTTTTGGCCTTAATGCCCAGGGCCAATTTTTCAAATCTGACCTGTCTCTCTTTATGTAGTGATAACTCTGCGGTGCTTTTAATTATCATGGTTATTCTGAGATCGTTTTTTCGTTACATATTCCACTTTAGGTTTGTGGTATACTTTGGTTGATACACTCAGTAGTTTTTTGTAAAAAAAAAAAACACATTTGCGCATAAATTAGAAAAATTTACATTTCTTTATATTCAAAATTCTTTTTTTCTGAGAAAAATAATCATATCACATAAGCTAATGATTAATGCATCATCTACAACATGTCTACTTTATGGTGACGTCATTTTGTGAACGTCCTTTTTCTTGTTAGGATGTTAGAGGGTTCGAAATTTTGCAGCGATTTTTTTTAAAATTTTCAGGAAAATTTCAAATTTAGATTTTATTAGGGACCAGTTCAGTTCTGAAGTGGATTTGTGGGGCCTGTATGTTAGTTACCCCCATAAATCCCTCCACTGTAAAAACTGCACCCCTCAATGTATTTTTGGGCACACTACACACACTATTGATTCTCCTTATTCCAATGTTTCTAGAAATCCCCCATATGTGGCCGCAGTGCTTCAACTGACTCAACCACAGGCCGCAGACATGACAGAAGCCTTGTGTATTTTGGGGGTCTTTTCTTATTTCAGGTTTTTTATACCCATTATATCATGTCACGGAGACCTAGCAGTGCCAAAATATTTGTATAAGACAAGTTGACGTTCCCATCAGTACCATTCTGGGGGACATGTGACACCGTGATCATTTTTTATTACGTTTTTTTATGAGGTTGTACGAATAAAAAAACACAATGAAGCAGCTGTTTTTCACCATTTTTTTGTACGCTGTTTAATGTACATCACATATGACATGTTATTGTTATTCGTCAGGTCGGTACGATTACAGTGATATCAATTTTATATAGCTTTTGTTATAGTTTATGGCATTTATATGCCAGGGACAGAGCATGGGGGAGATCGGGCGACTGGGACGGAGCACGAGGATGGGGATGGGGGGGCGCATATCAAGGGGGGAGGAGCAAGGGAGCCAGAGCACGGGGAGAGGGCACAGATCGGGGGGCGGACCCCGCAGATGGGAGGGCGGGCAGCCATGGGGGGTGATCTGAGGAGAGGTGAGGGCGATCTTGGAGGGGGAACTGCCGGTGGGAGGAGGCAACGCGCCACAGCCTCCTCCCGT